>NC_047145.1:21156556-21199056 GCF_009829125.3 Periophthalmus magnuspinnatus | reverse complement strand
TGAAATATATATATTTTTCTTCATTTATTTATATTCATTATTTTGGCTGGTGTGACTTGTACTGCGGAAAATACAGTGTGTATATATATATCTCCATCTCTTGGGCTCCATCGACTCTCGCTCCAATTCACTTTCTACTGAAAAACCGTGGTCTTCTCTCTGTCTCTGCTGCTGTCAGACTCATTTTGGTCTTAAATGTTCGTATTTACCTGCTCTACATGATCCTGGGGTTTTTATTTCGCTATCGTGTCCCTAAATCTAGACATGAACACTAATAACATACAAATCTGGCACTAGCATTAGCGACAGATTTGATTGACAGTGTTGCTAAGCGCCTGCTCGATGCTAAACCAGCAGTTCGTGGCAGGAAGGGGCGTTACCTCCAACAGCCTCGCTCCAGATTGGCTCTTTGGTTGCTATGATACTCGTGGTCAGAAGTTGGTGCCAAATTCGCCGCTATAACTGCTAGCCTCGACGAGCTTCATTTGACTGTGGGTGACGTCACATTCACTTACTCCACTTCTTCACACAGTCTACAGTCTCAAAACAGCGGAGAAAACATCAACTTTATCTTGAATTATTGTTCCGCAAGCAGAGCGCTAAATGAACTTCATATGTAGCCGTCGTAAGCTAATACCGAGGCCCATGTGTTCGGCCTTAAAAGTGACTGTACTGTACTTTCTTGCTTCGCTTTCGCACCACGCCCGTGTGAACTTTCGCGCAGCAAAGATCAGCGGGAGTTAATGAAGATCGCGAGCACGGAGCGATGTGTGCCAGTAACTCATTGTAGGGGCTAAATTAAAGGGGCTGCAGTTTTGATCGCGGCCCGCATTCGCCTTATCTCGAATAGTCACATGTTCAATCATTACGCGGAGACTTTGTAGGCTGCGTACTAATACACTGGCCCTTACTGTGTCATCGCCATCGACCTACGCCTGACTATCAAGCGCGCAACAGCCTCTCCGCGCGATACCAATTTCAGAGCGGAATTCATTTATGCAAACTGGAATCCTGACACTAACTTGTACTCGTGTGCGCGCGTATGTGTGCGTACGTGCTGATTGAGCAGTCTCTCTTTAATGAAATATTTCTGAAAATTGGTTTCCGCGGTTCTAATCGCGCGCGCCACTAGCCGAGGTTGTGTTTTGGTAATTATCTTGTACTAATTAGAACAGAAGTAAAGAGCTGTGATTTGTAAAATGTAACTAAAGAAATTGAATGGTATAAAATAAATGGACGCGGTTTATATATCCCCTCTAACCCAATGTACAAATGTAACTTAATGATGAAAAATACAGAGCAGCCGTGTCCGCTGATGGGAAGATAGATGGTTTTTAGCTACTGCGGGCGATAGTTAGCGAACAATGGAGGTCGATTAGCAAAACTACCTCCACATAATGCGTAGAAACCTGCAGTACAGTATGAATGAAGCGCCGGCTAACGTTTCCGACATAGCTAACCTGCCAGCACCGCGTTCCAAATAGCAAGTGAGAAACGTCCCAATGCGTAGACTCACTGGAATAAGTACTTTTGACTACTGCAAAACGTAACCAACACACGTATACTTAAGTACGTTTATGTCCGTAGATTATTTTTTCAAAGGTTTAGTTTGTTTTTGTCGGAGTGGTCCCGCGATGTTGCTGTGACGTGTCCGGTTAGTTGGTTTAAACAGGTTTTTCGTGCCGTCTTCGTACCAGTAAAGGCAGGATGATAGCGCCACCTGCAGTCCGACTTCTTCAGGTGTGTGAGAGTGAAAACGCCGCCTCGTCCCGGTTTAAAGTCCCGTGAGCATGTTTACGTTTATCGTAGCTGTTGTGCCTTTACTGCTTGGGAATAACTAGATAAATAAGTGGACATAGCTAACCCGCTAGCTGCCATGTTGCAAATAGGAAGTGAGCATGGGTGCGCTTCCGGCTCCATTGACTCTGGCTCCAATTCACTTTCTATTGAAAACTGTGTCCTCTCTCTCTGTACCTGCTGCTGTCAGACTCGTCATTTTGGTCTTAAATGTTCGTATTAACCCTCTACATGATCCTATGTTTTTGGGGGTTTTTTTGTTTTGTTTTTTTTGTTTTGTTTATTTTTTAAGGTTTTTTATTGGTTGTTTGTTTTTTGGTTTTGTTTTGTTTGTTTGTTTTTTTTGTTTTTTTGTTATTTTGGTTTTTGCTGTTTTCTTCATTTTTAGTTTTTTTTGTTATTTTTATTATTATTTTTTGTTATTTTGAGTTTTTCTTTTTTGTTTTAGTTTATTTTCTTTATTTTTTTCGCTATTTTGAGTTTTTTTTTGTTTGTTTGTTTATTTTTTATTCTGAGTTGGGGTTTTTTGTGTTATTTTCAGTTTTTGTTGTTTTTTTATTTTGAGTTTCTTTTTGTTATTTTGATTATGATTTTTTTTTTTGTTATTTTGAGTTTTTCTTTTTTGTTTTAGTTTATTTTCTTTATTTTTTTTCGCTATTTTGAGTTGTTTTTTTTTGTTTGTTTGTTTATTTTTTATTCTGAGTTGGGTTTTTTTGTTATTTTGAGTCAATTTGGGTTTTTTTAAGCTGTGTCCTCTCTCTGTCTCTGCTGCTGTCAGACTCATTTCGCTCTTAAATGTTCGTATTAACCCTCTACATGATCCTGGGGTTTTTATTTCACTATTGTGTCTGTAAATCAAGATATGAACATTAATAACAGACGAATCAGGTTCGTTGTGTCCCCGAGGTCGCTCCTGTTAGCGTTAGCAACAGGTTTGATTGACACGCCCGTCAACAGCCTCGTTCCTGATTGGCTCTTTAGTTGCTATGATGTTTTGATGATGATTTTTTTCTTTTTATTTTAAGTTGAACCAAACTTGTTACAGGCGCCTTGTTTCCCAGAGGTCGCTCCTGTTAGCGTTAGCAAAAGGTTTTCAACAGCCTCACTCAGGATTGGCTCTTTGGTTGCTATGATACTCGCAGTCGGAATTCTAAATATGAAAATCGTCTCCAAATTCGCCGCTATAACCGCTCTAGCCTCGACGAGCTTCATTTGACTGGAGCCGAACGCTGCGGGTGACGTCAGACTCGCTCCGTCTATGGTCTCAGAAGAGGGACAATATTTCAAAGAAGAAAAAAAATAAACATTTGTAAACCATATGTTGGAAAAGATCATTTATTTCCGCGATTACGCTCGTGATCTGCGAGCTATACCACACCAAAAATCTGCAGTTCATTTTGCTTGCGCCTCATCTTAATAATCTTTGCTATGATGTCATCCGAAACCACGCCACAGAGCGACGCGCGAGGCAACAACGCCAACGCTAAAAGCTAACCGCGCGACGTCAAGACAAACGGCTGTACGAAAACAACGCAAAGCACCCGGCGTTACCTTCCGCCTCTCTCCGTTGTAGCCTCGCCATTGCTCCGCCTTCTTCACGATGTAACTCAGCTCCTGATTGGACACCTCCAGGTCTTGAGGCAGGAAGTAGGACCCTTCAGCGGCCGTCAGTCTCTGATACACGTCCAGCATGCGGCCGTCGTTGTGGAACCTAATGAGAACACATAAACGAGTCAATAGGGCTGTAATCGTAATCGCGTTATGCTAATAGCTGCTGTAGCGGTCTGTGTTTAACGTTAGCGACACGGGACATCTTGGCGTTTTATTGCTGTTTTAATGTTCTTTTTCTATGTATCGTTCATCCATCCATTTTTTTCTGCTAATCGGGGGCCGGGTCACCAGGGCGGCAGTCTAAGCAGGGACTTCCAGGCTTCCAGCACCCCAGACACTTCCTCCAGACCAGCTGAAAGACGTAGTGTCCAGGGCCTCCTCCCGCTGGAACGTGCCCTATTTTATTTGTTTTTTGTTGACTTTTACGAACCACTTTGTGCATCTTAAGTTTAATTTAAATGCGCTATAGAAATAAAACTGAATTTAATTGAAGTATGTAGTAAAATACAGTTGTCCGTCGCTATATCGCGGTTCACCTTTCGCCGTCTCGCTGTTTTGCACATTTTTTTTGTTATTTTTTTCAGTTTTTTTTACAACGTTCTGCACTGACAGTATTTCTAAAAGCTAAAAATTTTATTTACAATGTAGGAAAAGGTTTTTATTTTTATTGATGTTTGGTTTCATTTGATAATACTGTATTTTTTCTTTTATAATATACTAAGGTTTGAACTTTGAGAGAGTTTAAACAAGAGAGAAATGTGAGAAAATGTTAACGCCTGTGTGAGAAAAGTGTATAAAGTGTGTGGTGAGGGGTTTTACAGCAAAAAACATATAGAATTGTAAAAAATAATGCTGATACATCACGAATTTGGTTTATTGCGAGTTATTTTTAGAATGTAACCCCCGCGATAAACGAAGGAACACTATATATGGACTCTATACACATGCCAAAATACATTTATAATGTCATTATTAAATCAAAATGTCAAAAACAATAAATTAATTTCACATTTTAATCCATAATATTTTCATTTTACCTCACTTCAGTCTCCATATTTCAAGCTTTATTTGATTAAACAATGTAAATGTGCAGGAGAAACGTTTGACCAGTCGACCAAAATAAATAAATAAATAAATAAATAAATAAATAAATAAATAAATAAATAAATAAATAAATAAATAAATAAATAAATAAATAAATAAATAAATAAATAAATAAATAAATAAATAAATAAATAAATAAATAAATAAATAAATAAATAAATAAATAAATAAATAAATAAATAAATAAATAAATAAATAAATAAATAAATAAATAAATAAATAAATAAATAAATAAATAAATAAATAAATAAATAAATAAATAAATAAATAATAATGATAGCAATAATAATAATAATAATAATAATAATAATAATAAATTAATAAATAAAAATACAAAAATCACTACTAAAATAATCGTCAAAAAATAAAGCTGATACTTATTTTAGAACATGACCCCCGCGGTAAACGAGGGACCACTTTATACAGACTCTAAACACATCCCAAAACACATTTATAACAAATATAACGTCATTATTAAACCAAAATGTTCAAAATAATTAATTAATTTCACATTTTACCTCACTTCAGTCTCCATATTTCTGAATTTACTTGATTAAACAACGTAAATGTGCAGTAGAAACGTTTGACCAGTCGATTAATCCGCAAAAAAATAAATAAAAAACACAAAAATCACTAATAAAATGATCATTAGCTGCAGGCTTCGTAGTCAGAAGTCACATTAGGAATCAGACCGGTTTGACTCCTTCACAAACGGCTCACATGTGTGTAAATTATAATGATGCGCTTCTATACGGTGCTGAATGATCACATCTCGTATCAAGAATTGTTTTATTGATTAGACGGGCCGGGTTTGCAGCGTGAGACTATGAAAGACTGATAGATGCATTCCAACACAACTAAAGAGCAAACGGTATCAAACAAATTGGCCTGTGAGTGGGAAGCACTTTGTTAACACGAGCTGACAGTAGCTGCGTCTACGCCGGGCTTGTGTCTGCGAATGTGTGGGAGTAAGAAACGGGATATTCGGCTGTTTTAAGACCGAGCTTCAAACATGGCCGCTACAATGGACGCTCCGGTTGTGTCCACGGAGACGAGCCTGAGTCACAGCGGAAGGGCTTATCGATCGGGGAAAGGAGGGGGGGGACCAGATGAGGAGCGGTTTCTCTTTCGCCACAGCAGCTAGCTAGCTAACTGCGGTTTCCCGAGCAGACGGCAGAAACGCAGATCCTCCGCTATTGTCTGTAAACGCGTACTTTGGCTGACCATCAAAAACCAGCGGACCTCGTGCCCTTCCACTGAGATTCTCGCCTGTCAGAGGGTAATCAACTCTCAAATAAAACCAACATCAAGAAGACAGGGCTTTGTATACGGAGCGGGTACACGGCTTTGAACTCTGCATCATTCCCCGGCGCTCATGGGAGAATCCTGTTTGTACGATGTTGACCTCAGACACAGGAATAGCTCGCGTTTGTTTTTATCCCTCTCTCTCGAATACGATTCTCATTCATTTATGCACTCGCTCGTTCTCCCCCTCCTCTTGAAGGATTCTCCGTCCCTGTATGTTTTTTTTTGTTTTTTTTTCTGTCTTAAAATACAAAGCTAACGTTCTTGATCTTGAAGGAGTAGCGCATGTGCAAACTTGCGATTTACATGTGCGGCGTGACCTTATCGTGAGCACAATGTAAGGCGTGTTAATGGCCGTTGTTTTGTATAATCAAGTGTTTTATCATAAATAATTGAATAAAATGTAAAACTGTTGTTGTGTGTACATGTGAAACAGGCCTGAGTGTATCTTTGTGAGGTCTAGAAGTCTTTTAACCTCCTGAGACCTGGTGTCCTCATCTGTGGACAACACATTTTGGGTTGTTTAGGCCACAGTGCAAATTTTTAGAAGAACAGCAACAAGAACATGTTCAATTTTGAATATTTCTAAGAGTTTAGAATATTTATTTATGTTTTTATTTTTATTTGTATTTATTTGTTTTATTTTTTAATGTATTTATTTATTTAATTTTTTAACTATTTCTTTTTTATTATTTTTTATTTTATTTTTTATTGTATTTAAATTTATTTATTTTTATATATTTTTTATTTTTTGTATTTTAATTTATTTTTTCATTTTATTTATTTATTTATTTGTATTTAAAGGCATGTGTCTTCCTGCACCTGTCAGCAGCACAAATGCGACACATTTTTCCTTGAGGCAAAATTGTTTCTCATTTTGTTTTGTTTTTTTTACACAAAATGTCTGTGTTCAAGCTCTTAATAGTTTTTGCAAATAAAGTCCTGCAGGAGCTCGGGTCTCAGGAGGTTATTCCACATTTAAATCCGTACAGTGGCTTTAGCAGCATTTCATAAGATTTGAATCAAGTCACTTCATCTTCATCCCATAAACATTTAACCAAACGTCTCACATCTGGGACTGAAGCGTGTTGGACTTTTACGACCCAAACGTGGACCAAACCTACAATGCCAGGCCAAAAAAACAACAACTCGCAAACATGTTGTTGTTGCTGCAGTTGGTCCGGTCGAGGTTCAGCAGAATGAGGTCAGACACCGGAATAAACTGAATGACCAGGTTATTACATCAGTGGATTTGTTCTTCCCTGACGACACGGGCAGATTCAGAGATGAGAATGACAGGATTCAACAGGATCAAAATGTGAAAGAGAAAGACAGGAGCATGAGACAGAGAGAGGGAGAGAGAGAGGGAGGGAGAAGAAGGGAGAGAAAGGGAGGCTGAGAGGGAGAGGGGAGAGAGAAAGAGAAGTAGAGAGAGACAGAGAGAGAGGGAGAAACAGAGGCAGGGAAAAAGATGCACAGAGAGAGGGAGGGAGAGAGAAATAGAAGCAGAGAGGGAGGAAGAGCAAGAAAGAGAAGCAGAGAGGGGGAGAAGAAAAAGAGAGAGACAGAGGGAGAGGGAGGCAGAGTGAGAAAGAGAAGCAGAGAGATAGAAGCAGAAAGAGAGAGATGCACAGAGAGAGAGAGAGGGAGAGAGAAATAGAAGCAGAGAGGGAGGGAAAGAGGGAGGCAGAGAGAGAAAGAGAAGTAGAGAGAGACAGGGAGATGCACAGAAAGAGAGAGAGAGAGAAATAGAAGCAGAGAGGGAGGAAGAGAGAGAAAGAGAAGCAGAGAGAGAGACAGATGCACAGAAAGAGAGAGAGAAATAGAAGCAGAAAGAGAGATACAGAGACATCATTTTCACACATGGATCGTCCACAGAGTCCAGACCTTAACCCCATTGAGAATCTTTGGGATGAGCTGGAGAAGCTGCAGCGTCAGACTCGACCATCAACAATGAAACGTCTTGAAAAATTAATGCAACACTGGATGGAAATAAAACGTAGGAAATTAAGAAACACACGGGGAAATAAAAAAAGAAGTGTCCAACCTGTTTGTGAGTGACATTATTATTTCATTTTGTGACTTATTCAGCTGCAAATAAAACTGTGCAGCTTGCAAAGTGTTGACTCGAGCATCGTCCTCAACTGCACGTATAAAGCGTCAAAATATTAGCGTCATAGCGTCACAATGTCGTCATAGTATTCAAATTATAAATATTCATATCCAGAAAAAGTTTTAAACGTTCCAGGCCTAAGTGGAGTTTGGAAAGTGACCCCTTTTGACTGAAAAATTGGCCAATAATTATCAACTCATGGACAAAAATCACAAGTTGAATAATGTAACAGTGACCCTAGATTATCCTCATCCTAGCGAACATGTTAGCGCGTTAGCATTTTATCTGTGTAACGCAAAGCAGATGTACGCATATGTGAAGTATTGCGTAACAGGCACGGCACAATACTGAAATTTTGTGTGAAATTATGATCACGGCCAAAATAATTGCGATAAACGATTATATCACGATAACGATTAAAGCTGCTGACAGTTTAAAAATGTTCTGAGTATAAGTCGCACTGGAGTATAAGTCGCACCTGCCAAAAAATGCGTAATAATTAAGAAAAAAAACACATTTCACATATAAATCACATCTGAGTATAAAGTAAGTCGCACTCTCGGCCCAAACTATGAAAAAAAGTGCGATTTATAGCCCGGAAAATACGGTAATTACAATTTTTTAATGTTAATGATGAATAAGTTCCATGTTTAAACAACTTTTATATTATTGTACTTTGTTATCAGTGAAAACGAGAGAGAATATTATGGATGAGCAGGGCCGTCGACAGAAAATGGGGGGCCCGGGTCAAGAAGCCTCATGTGGGCCCCCTCTCATATAAACTAATAGGAAGAAGGTCCAAAACTGGGCCCCCTAAGACCCTGAGGCCTGGGAAAACAGACCGCTTTGTCCCCCCCGTCGACTCCCTTGAGTTTAATATGTTTTTTTTCTGCACATTCTGCTGATATAAAGACGATTATCTCTGTTGGTTGCATAAATTCAAACCCATCCCTGTCGGAAACACCATCAAACTTTATAAATCTCACGTTTTTTATGTTGAAAAAAGTAAACAATCTGATCAAATGCGTCTAAAATGTAATTGTGCCATTACTGAAATCAAGTCTAATTTTGACACGGCGAGGTGCAGGTCACGTGACTCCACCATTTTAGAGGCTAGTGAATAAAAGCTGACTAAAATGTAATTAAAACAGGATAACAGTCCATTCTATCTATACATATCGCCCCAGGGTTTCTTTAGAAATAGGTCACGCTCTGTGTCAGAGCCCTTCCTTGCAGCCAATGGGAAACTGTAACCCATAAAATGCTCGGGTTTGCTTCAGCCCCATGGCCTACATTCAATACAAACGTGTGGCGCTTGAGTGGCAGAAGTCATTATTCCCGGCTGCTGTTTTAATATTGTCCATTTAGCCAGAGCCCGATAAGCGTCCCGCTTACTGAAATTAGATGGTACCCTCTCCTCGGCCGCCAATCTCCACCTGATTAATTCAATAAGGCTTTTCTTACATTTGGAGCCGGTAATGGAATTCCGTTCAGCGTGAGGGAGGACAACACACCTTCGTCTGAATGTGGAGTAACATTATTCATAGTTTATCTGCGCGTTCCCTTCTCCAAAAATGTGTCCAATTATGTAAACATCAGCGCTTATCTGTTCGGAGGCGACTTATGGGATTCTGGAGTTGTGCGTAGAAACGTGGATGGTCCATAGTTTCCTTTCATCCTCACCTCTGCGTAAGCTCGTATATAAAGGACATCAAGGCTTAGCGTAAAAAAAGCGACATGTCTACGCCACAATACGGACCAACCAACAGAATTCTTCAGCATGGGTGACCTCAATCTGCGAGACACGAGTGGAACACACCAGCATGTACACGCCGTCCATTTCAATATGTATGAAACCAGCAGTGATAGCAACCATGCAAAACATTCAGCCTAATCGGATAATGCAGGGGGGGGGTTACATGTTCACGCTGTATCAAAACACATCTAACTTTGGAATTAGAAACGCTTTCCATTTTTCCAACCGATTGCTGACTGCGGTGCGTTCGGAGGGTTGGCGGTGTTTGCGAGCGAGCGGGTTCGTGCGGAGACGTGTGAGGCTGATGCGCGAGGGCAGAAGTAATGCCTTCCGACTATAAGATCAAAATGGATTAAATCAACGTTTGTTTTTCATTTTTTTGTTTTATTTTTTGCGCTTTTCCGTGTCCACAGGAGGCGGAGACAGGCGTGAGGCTGTGGGGGTGGAGGGATATTAGAGGTTTTTTTTTCCAGAATCGGGTGGTGGTGGTGTAGAAATAGTGCGGTAGGATGGAGAGGGCCGGGGATGTTTAAGAAAGGCGAGTCCTCTCTTATTGGCAGACTTCCCCTTCAGGCTGTGAGCATTTAAAAATACCCAAATGCTAATTCCAGCTTTTACAGTTAGCGTTCCTGTTGCGTATGGGGGTTAGCTAAGGCGGAGCTAAAATTATAACCAACAGAATGACACAAAATACTGCACTGTAGCTGAAAAATATGAAAAATATGAAAGTTTTAACAGCGTTTCGAACATAGACTGTATATAAATGGACGTAGCTAACCTGCTAGCCGCCGCGTGATCAGGTGCGTGCTTCCAGCTGCATCGACTCTGACTCCACTTCACTTTCTATTGAAAAACTGTGGCCCCTCTCAGCTGGAGCTTTCTACTGCTCAAATCCACTGAGCAAAAAACAAAACAAAAAACCTGCTGGTCCATTTCCTACTCACTTAACCAAACTTGAGCTCTGAATATATCACGTATCTGTTTTTGTGTTGTGTGGCTTCTGTCCAACTGTATATTCATGAAAGATACACGATATATGTACGCCCAGTTATTTTTTATTTATTTTTTTTATATAGGATGTAATAATATGTATAATGCAGTGTCTGCTGATGTCTTTTGATGGAGGAAGTTTACAATTACTGTATGGAAGGAATTCAAACCTGGACAGGATTACTTTCATTATTATTATTATTATTATTATTATTATTATTATTATTATTATTATTATTATTATTATTATTATTATTATTATTATTATTATTATTATTACTAGTGTATTTTTTGTATTTTTTAATATATGCTTTTTAGTTATGTATTTTTTTGTATTATTATTATTATTACTAGTGTATTTTTTATTCATGTATTTTTTGTATTTTTTAATATATGCTTTTTAGTTATGTATTTATTATTTTTTGTATTATTATTTTTTGTATTATTATTATTACTAGTGTATTTTTATTCATGTATTTTTTAATATATGCTCTTTAGTTATATATTTATTATTTTTTGTATTATTATTTTTTGTATTATTATTTTTTGTATTATTATTATTATTATATGCTCATTTTTTACTTTTTACTTTTTTTTTCTATATGCTTGTTATTTATTTCCTTTTTTTATTTTTTTATTGACTAACCTGTATAGCTGCAGATTAGATTAATACTTCAATAAAAATTGGATCACAAAAATGTTCATATTAACCCGCTGTTGATTCTGTTTTTTTTCATTATTGTGTCCGTAAATCAAGATATGAACCTGCTAAACCAGCGGAGCAGCGGGACGGGGCGTTACCTTCAGCGGCCTCGCTCCTGATTGGCTCTTTGGTTGCTATGCTACTCCAAACGATGAGCTTCATTTGACTGAAGCTGAACATACACAGTCTACGGTTTCTAATCAGCGCTTGAATAGTTTATGTCGTACCTGAGCAGGTAAATAAACATGAGGGTGAGGGACAGGACGGTGAGCACAGAATAGAGGAACACGGTGAGGACCACGCCCGACACTCCTGATTGGTCGGTTCTGTAGAAATGCCAGTAGAGTTTAGCGGCGTCTCCCACAGGTGTGTCTGGAGTGTAGACTAAACGCTGAGGAAACAAGGAATAAATACACACAGTTTGTTTTCATGTAGATGCAAACCAGGTAAATACTTTCAAAGCTTTTTATATGACAGTTAACGACAATATTTAAGCTTCTGTATGACACAAAACCGACTCTTGTGAGGTTTTAGTCATGATGTGATGATGTTACCTCCTCAAAAACAGACCTGGAGTTGTGTTTTTATTATTAGTCTCATACTGAACTTTCTCTGTATCAATGTTTGTTCTACTTTATGCTTTTTGTTTCCGTTCCATTGCTGCGTTTTATTTCTTACCACGGTTGGTATGTTTTTGTTTTGTTTTTGTTTCGTTGTAATTTAGAAATGCCTCATGTTAGTTATAGTAACACTGTACATCAAAATTATTGTCAGTGACCTTTTGCTGCATTTATTCTCACAAATTGAATGAATGAATCAGTGTGTGTGCATGTGTGTGTGTGCGTGTGTGTGTGTGTGTGTGTATTGTTTTGTTATCAACTGAACAGGAAGCTTAAACAAAACATTTTATTTATGTCCTAATGCAGACGTGTCAAACTCATTTTCACACAGGGCCACATCAATAAAATGGCCGCTCTCAAAGGGCCAGATGTAACTAAGATAAATGTAACTTAGTGTAAAATAAATGCAACTACTTTTTAATCTTGTTAATTAAACATGTCTATATTTATTACTTATTCAAATTACATATATTGGATATGGATTTGCACAGATGTGACAAAAATGTCTGTGTATCTGTGTATCTCCTGATAAACTGATATTTTAAAACAGTCAGACCTTTTAATTTACCTCGTCACGGGCCACATAAAATTATGTTGCGGGCCACATTTTGCCCACGGGCCTTGAGTTTGACATTTGTTCTAATGGAAGATCGAGGTGGGATTTAATACATTTTCTTCTTCCCACTCCTTTTCAAGCTTAAATAAGAAAAAAATGTGAAATGTGCATAAAGTGAACTTGATACATGTGCTCGAAATAAATAAATACATAAAAATAAATCTGTACATCTTCAAAGCTCAAAACGCTCTGTTCCACCTTGTGATGTCATGAAGTGGTTGTTTTAAAGTTAACATCTCCTTTTAACTTTAGTTCAGTCGAGATTAGAAATTCCAGAGTTGAAATGATCCAAATGATTCAAGAAATGAAGGTGTGTGGAGTTTAAAAACACAGTGGAGCACTTCCTGTATGACCACATGATGACATCACAAGGTGGAACGGCGTGTTTTTAGTCTGAGAGAAGAACTCAGCCTAAATATGTGGGTCTGTTTGTGTTAAAGATGTGAGAATGAAACAAAAAACACAACTCCGGGTCTGTTTTGTGGAGGAAACATTAGAACATAGATCAGAAAACAGAGTAATACGGCCCCTTTAATTTAAAAAGAGACGCATTTATTTATTTATTTATTTATTTATTTATTTATTTATTTATGTGAATCATGTCAGTATCTTGAACAGCTTAAATCACTCGCTCCCAAATCCAACTCCTGGCGTCCAAACCCCAGAGCAGACACCCGCCTGACCTTGCCCATCCTCCCGCTCTCCCTCCCGCTCTCTTTTTGTAATCTAAAGTCACTTTGCCGAGATAAAGTGAACTCCTATTTAAAGTGCACAAGTGTCCAAGTTATTTTTAAGTGACTTACCCCGAGGAGGGCGTCCACCGCAAAGACCGCCAGGGGGTCCAGGACTGTCCACACTCCCTGCGCCATGATCAGCTTTGACGTGAAGGAGGGGAGTGATCCAAATACGTGTTGACAAGCCCATCTGATCAGAACCAGCGTGAGCGTTACGGCGTTCAAGGTCAGCGGGCCCAGCGCCACCACGGCCAGCTCCTCGCGCGTGTGCAGCAGCGAGCTCTGGTAAACCAGCTCCACGGTGTGAGCGTGGAAAACAAATCTGCGCCAAAGAGGAGTGGATCTGTGAATCTGCAGCTCGGGTTATTATCACAGAATATACTCAATAAATAAAAAGGTAAAAGGACATGACATCAGCAGGTGGAACGGAGCATTTTGAGATTAAAAGTATTAAAAGTTCTTCTGCGCATCTTCTCTTCCCCCCCTCTCTCTTCCTCTCCCTCTCTCCCCCACTCTTCTCTCTGTCTTCCTCTCTCCCTCCCTCTTTCCTCCTTTCTATCATTCAGTTTTTAGTCGTAGACAATCATGAGATCTTGTGTTGAAAGTTCTTCTCCATGTCTTCTCTTCCCCCTCTCCTCCCTCTCTTCCTCCCCCCCTCCTCTCTCCTCCTCTCTTCTCCTCTCCCTCTTCTCCCTCTCTCTTCCTCTCTTCTCATCTCCCTCTCTTCCTCCTCCTCCTCTCTCCTCTTCTCTACTGTTCAGTTTTTAGTCTTGTTCTTCTCCATGTCTCCTCCCACTCTCCCCTTTTCTTCCCTTTCTCCTCCTCTCCATCTCTCCTCCTCTTCCCCTCTTTCCTCCTTTCTAGTCTTCATTTTTAGTCATAGACAATCATGAGATCTTGTGTTAAAAGTTTTCTCCACGTCTTCTCCTCTCTCTCTCCTCCCACTCTAACCTTTTCTTCCCTTTCTCCTCCTCTCCTCCCTCCCTATCTCCTCCTCTCCATCTCTCCTCCTCTACTCCCTCTTTCCTCCCTCTCTTCCCCTCTCTCCTCCTTTTTAGTCGTAGACAATCATGAGATCTCGTTGTGTTAAAAGTTCTTCTCCAGGTCTTTTCTTCCCCTATCTCCTCCTCTCCTTCCACTTTCCCTCTCCTCTCCTCCCTCTCTCCTCCTCTCCTCTCCTCCCTCTCTCCTCCTCTCTCCTCCTCTCTTCTACTCTCCCTCTCCTCCCTCTCTCTTCCTCTCTTCTCATCTCCCTCTCTTCCTTCTCCTCCCTCTCTCCTCTTCTCTACTGTTCAGTTTTTAGTCTTGTTCTTCTCCATGTCTTCTCTTCCCCCTTCTCTCCTCCTTCTCCTCCTCTCGTCCCCTCTCCTCTTCATCCATCTCTTCATCTCTACTCCTCTCCTCCCTCTCTTCCTCCTCTCCTCCCTCTCTCCTCTTCGTCCCTCTCTAAAAGGAGACCACTTCATGACATCAGCAGGTGGACGGAGCATTTGGAGGTTTGGAGATGTAGACGGGCTGATAATAAAGATGAAGAGTGACTCAAACATGTGAATGAAACAAAACACAACGTCGGAAATGAAAAACAGAATCAGGAGAGAGTGTAAATGTTTATCTCAGATGTTTAAAGTGCATCAAATGTGTTTCATTCTCAGGAAGCAAAATGATCAGAAGCTTTTATTTCCGTTTCAGGTCTAGTGTGGTTTTTAGTCATAGACAATCACGATATCCTCGATTAAAAGTTTTTCTCCACGTCTTCTCTTCCTCCTCTCTTCCCTCTCTCTCTCTTCACTTTCTCCTCCTCTCGATTGTTTTTAGATGTAGACGATCATGAAATTTAATTATTAGTATTAAAAGTTCTCCTCTCCTCCCTCTATTTTTCAGTTTAGTCTTGTGCAATCATGAGATCTTGTATTAAAAGTTCTCCACGTCTTCTCTTCCCCCTCTCTCCTCTCCTCCCTCTCTTCCTCCTCCCTCTCTTCCCTCTGTCTTCCTCCCTCTCACCTCCTCTCCTCCCTCTCTCCTCTCCTCCCTCTCTTCTCTCTGTCTTCCTCCCTCTCTCCTCCTCTCCTCCCTCTCTTTCTCTTTATTGTCCAGTTTTTAGATGTAGACAAACATGAGATCTTGTGCTTCAAGTTCTTTTCCATGTCTTCTCTTCCCCCTCTCTCCTCCTCTCCCGCTCTCCTCCTCCCTCCTTCTCTCCTCCACCTCTCCTCCCTCTCCTCCTCCTCTCCTCCCTCTCTTCCTCTTCTGTATTGTTCAGTTTTTAGTCTTGTATTAAAAGTTCTTCTGCACATCTTCTCTTCCCCCTCTCTCTCTCTCTTTCTCTTCCTCTCCCTCTCTCCCCCACTCTTCTCATCCTCTTCTCTTCTCACTTATTTCCTTTAATCCAAAATAAAAAGACAGAACTGCTCTAAACGTGTAAAGTAAAGCCAAGAGCCGCTTTGTGTGAATAAAAATCTAAACTTTAAGAGTCTTTCTGGTCCAAACTCGACCGGTGAAGCGCCTGATTCCATCGATCTAAACGTCCGACGAATCCAAACCCAAAACGGCGGCATCAGACCGGCGCGTTCCTGCGTCTACCTGATAAAACGCCGGTTGTTTTGACACGAGTCTGAGGCCCGTTTACATCAAGCCTCATAACGTCTCTAATCTTCCCGTCAGTCAGGAGGAGGTAAACCAGGAGAGGCCCAGTCTTTGCTCATTAATTTCCATCTGATTTGCACCAAAAGCCAAGCATCTCCCAAGATCCTGTCCATTAATCTGCCAGTCGAGGTACATTTGTTATTTGGAAGATGAAAAAATAACACCCCAACACGTCCTGGTATAGATCAGTGTCACCGATGTTGAAAGATGAACGAAATCAGCAGATGGGATTTCGTAAAATGCATCAGAAATGGGATATAATGGCGCATATATGTAGTTTTGTTGGTGTGTGGACAAGTCTAAGTCGTGTTTACGTGTTAATCTGAAGCGTGTGTTCCCAGGTCCAAACACAATTTTCTCCAAAAGCGGAAAAATAACCGAAACTATGTGACGATCTTATATTAAACGACGGCAAAACTGGACACAAACGTACGGAAATCTCACCTTATATCCTTTTTTTTAGTGCAATTTAGCAAGTTTTCCCCCCGACGAAACCCACAACGTCGATGAAACGTTCTGCACCGACGAAGGTTTGGACTTTGAGAGAGTTTAAACGAGAGAAAATGTTAACGCCTGTGTGAGAAAAGTGTATAAAGTGTGTGGTGAGGGGTTTTACAGCAAAAAACATACAGAATGATTGTAAAAAAAAAAAAAGTGGATTTCGCCTATTGCGGGTTATTTTTAGAACGTAACCCCCACAATAATAATATTTTAAGGACATTTCAGATAACTGTTAACGTGAAAACTACCTCCTCATGACATCACAAGGTGAAACAGCATTTTGAGCATTTTGGGAGATGTAAACTGACTAATAATAAAGAAACAAAACACAGCCAGGTCTGTTTTTGAGGAGGTAACAACATTATAACACGACTTAAAGCTACAAGAGTCAGTTTTGCGTAATATGGGATCTTTAAATAAATATGCAGAATCTGTTTTGTTTGTTTTTGTTTGTGTTTTTGTGTATTTGAACAGAAAAAGAGTCTGGGCGTTCTCATTTGGGAGCTCTCCCTGTAGAACTAAAGAAAGAAGAAGAAGACAGAAGAAGAAGAAGACAGAAGACGAAGAAGAAAGAAGACGAAGAAGACGAAGACAGAAGAAGACAGAAGAAGCAAAAAGACAAAAGACAGAAGAAGACAAAAGACAGAAGAAGAAGAAGACAGAAGAAGAAAAAAGACAGAAGAAGAAGATAAAAGACAGAAGACTAAGACAGAAGAAGAAGACGACGACGACGACGAAGACAAAAGACAGAAGACAAAAGACAGAAGAAGAAGACGAAGACGACGAAGAAGAAGACGACGAAGAAGACAAAAGACAGAAGACAAAAGACAGAAGAAGAAGACAGAAGACGAAGACAGAAGAAGACGGCGAAGAAGAAGACGGCGAAGAAGAAGAAGACGACGAAGAAGAAGAAGACGACGAAGAAGAAGACGATGAAGAAGAAGACGACGAAGAAGAAGAAGACAAAAGACAGAAGACAAAAGACAGAAGACAAAAGACAGAAGACGAAGAAGAAGAAGAAGAGTTGTGGAATTTCTAATAGTAAAAATCTTAAAAGATGTTTATTTATGAGCTGAGGGCGAGACCACACTATTAGCAACAACAGCTCTTTGATGATTGTGCACGATTCCTTCAATCATCAGACTTTTTAAGACAAGTTCTCTGTTGATTTTATATTTTTAAAGGTTTTTGCTAATAGTCTAATCACAGGCTACAGACTCTACAGTAAAATTTTGCGTATCCAGTGGTCCCTCGTTCTAAAAATAACCCACGATAGACAAAATCTGTGAAGTATCAGCTTTATTTTTTACAAATCTTCTAATGTTTTTGTCTGTAAAAACCCCTCACCACACACTTTATACACTTTTCTCACACGGGCGTTAACATTTTCTCACATTTCTCTCTCGTTTAAACACAAAGTTCAAACCTTCGTCGGCGTCTTTTTGAACGTTTCATCGACATTGCGGGTTTTGTCGGGGAGAAAACAAATCGCAAACGTGCAGCACTTCAGAGTCACACCGCGATCCAACGTTTATGTAAATTTGCCAGGACCCTGGGTTCAAATCATCGCGGTGGGTCTTCGCGAGGGGCCCCTTAGTGCACTGGGTCCCCGGTTAAACAGCCCCTTTTCCCCCCTTCAGTCCGACGCCCACGTGCGTACGACTTTCCAACAACTAAACGCGCTACCGAACTTTTTAACTCTCATCTTTTTCCGCCCAGTCTGTCCTTGGATTCGCTGCTCGTCCCATATTTTAACGTGCTCCTTGGATGTGCGTTGGAGCCACGTTGGACTCATTCTCCTGCAGTAAAAACAAATCACCAACACATGCCACGGAGATCACATTTAAAAGTGCATTACTGCTGTTTATCAACGCACTCCACCAAGTAATATCTTTAAATTCCTTCCAAATTGAGTAGCCTATTGGGATTAGAGCGCAGTGTTGAGATCTGGGGCGCGCTTGGATAATATGGAGGGAAACTGTTAATGGGGGGGATTCCGACCAGATGATTTGGGTGTGCACATAATCCATTGTGCAAATACAGCCTGCACACTCCTATTGTAATCCCATTGTATACTAACACAGCCTCGTATTACAATTCATTTTAAAGCACAAATGTTTTGCATATTAAACCCATATAGACTTGCTAATTTGCTTGTTTACTCCAGCAATCATTGTCAGCAGAATTCAGAGCGTGTGTGTGTGTTTTTTCCATATATTTCTACGTGTGTGTGTGCGTTTGTGTGTGTGTGTGTGCGCGAGGCGATATCAAAGGAGGCGAACTCACTTGTTGACAGGAACTGCTATGGCCTGAAGGTAGAGCCACTGGCTGGAGTAATGCAGGTAGAGCCTCACAAACCACATCAAAGCCAGCAGCAGCATAATGAGGCCGGGCCGCCCGACGGAGCCGCGCCAGCTCAGAGACTGTTGCCACGGCGACGGGAAGCCCAGCTCGGACGGCAGCGTTCGGAGGGCGAGGCGGGTCCGGACCGACAGGCGGGGGGGCGGCGGGGGGAGAGGGGGAGTCCTGCGAAAAGAGGATCTAACGAGAGGAGGGTAGAAGAAGAAGAAGAAGAAGAAGAAGAAGAAGAAGTCGGGTGGTTTAAATTCAAATTCTTGGTGGGTGAGTAATGGTTTTTGCGAGGTTAGTCATAATTACGGGTGAAAACAGGCTGACGATAACGCAAATGACGTCAGGTTGAGTGTGTCGTTGCTGCGGTAGTTTAGATTAATTTGTTCTGAAATGTGAAATGTGAGGTTCATGTTTCCGCCATTTTGGTTTTGGACAGGGTTAAAATGTGCAAAGAATGTGCTTTTCCCATGAACAAAATAAGCAGATGTGCTTTTTTGTTTTGTTTTTATTAATCAAAAATGGGATAAAAATGGTTGAGGTTAGCGTGTGTCGTATTCTTACTAACAGACAAGTTCACCTCAATGTTTACGACACAGTATTCAACACAAGGTAAAGAGTAAAGTATTAAAAAAAAATACAAAATTCAGTCCTCTTTTTTGTTTTACATTTTTTATTTAAAGTTTTCTTTAATATTTTTTATTATGATTATTATTTATATTTATTTTACTATTATTATTTTATATTTATTTTTATTATTATTTTATATTTATTTTATTATTTTTTATATTTATTTTATTATTTTTTTATATTTATATGATTTTTTATATGTATTTTATTTTTATTTTCATATTTATTTTATTTTTTTTAATTTATTTTATTATTGTTTTATTTATTTTATTATTGTTTTATTTTTGTATTTATTTATTTACTCATTTGTTTATGTATTTATTTCTGATTTTATTTTATTTAACTGTGAATATGGTAGACCAATAAGTACGAGAAGGAAAAAAACAAACAAACAAAAAAAACACCAGGGCATTGACCGACTGTATAACTTTCAATATTCCTTAATCTTTTAGGTGGAAAAAACAAACTCATGACCCAGGTGCCCCGTGTGGTCGTCTAAGACACTCATTAGATCTCCAAAAGTTGAACTCGTGATGAAAATGTACAGCACAATGACAATACTACTACCAGAAATACTGTATGGACAGAGTAGGATCAGCAATAAACGTTTCCATCATCAACCAGCGAGACAATGTTCACAGAATCTTTATTTTTCAGCCTGTTCTTCTCCTCCATCAGTCCTTGTCTCGAGTTTTCCTCGCCACCTCGACTTCCGTCTTGATCACCGTGTGTGTGTACGTTTAATTGATGTACGGACAAGTCTATTTTCTGTCTTTGATGGTGACAATCGCCTGTGTGGCCATGTCCAAAGACAGAAGTATTTTTCCAGAGTATAAGTCGCACCAGCCAAAAAATGCATAATAATGAAGAAAAGAACATATTTTACAGATAAATCACACCCAAGTATAAGTCGCACCAGCCTTTAAATGCACGATATTAAAGAAAAAAACATTTATTTCACATATAAATCGCGTCTGAGTATAAGTCGCACTGGAGTATAAGTCACACCAGCCTAAAAATGCATAAAATTGAACAAAAAAACATATTTTACAGATAAATCACATCTGAGTATAAGTCGCACCAGCTTTTAAATGCACAATATTAAAGAAAAAACATTTATTTCACATCTGAGTTTAAGTCGCACTGGAGTATAAGTCGCACCAGCCAAAAAATGCATGATAATAAAAAAACAAAAACATATTTCACATATAAATTGCGTCTGAGTATAAGTGAAACCAGCCAAAAAATGTTTAATAATGAAGAAAGAAAGAACATTTTTTCATATATAAATAGCATCTGAGTATAAGTCGCACTGGAGTATAAGTCACTCCAGCCTAAAAATGCATAAAATTGAACAAAAAAACATATTTCAAAGATAAATAGCATCTGAGTATAAGTTGTACCAGCCAAAAAATCCACAATAATAATGAAGAAAAACAACATATTTCACATATAAGTCACACCTCCGGCCAAACTATGAAAAAAGTGCGACTTATATTCTGGAAAATACGGTATCTTATCTTAACCGACGGTAAAACTGGATACAAAAATGCAAAAATCTCACCTTGTCATTCCAAATATTACATTGATCATTACAAGTTTTTTTATTAATTTTTTTAAATCTAAAGCTGGTCCGTTACATCAAAATGACACATTTTTCCAAACACGTCCAGCCCTTAAGTGCGTAGTACAATCAAAACAAACTTCAAATCACTTTTTTTTGTTAGGATCATAAACTATTTGAACAAAATCGAGCTCTTCCGTCTATAAAATCCATCAGTTGCACATCGAGGCGACGTCTGAATCCACAGAATCAAACGGAATTATGGTTTTCACACCTGTGTCTTTAAATTACAGACAGTATTCAAATGGGCCCTTAGAACTAAAACCTTATTGTTAGGAAAATCTATTCAAAGTATTCACACGAATCCAAACGCAGGCTCACACACACACACACACACACACACACACACACAGAGGAGCGTAGTAAAAAGGCCTTCAGCGATGCTCAGCTCCTCTCTCCACCTCTGCCTCCTCTGAGCCGCCCTTTGTCAGGCCTGCTCACATATTCTCTTTCATATCCAGGGCAGCAACGAGACGAGAGAAAGAAACGCAGGTAAAACTCGACTGAATCTGTGAGAATGGTCCAAAAAAGAAACACACACGAGGCTTTGGTGTAGTGGACGGACCTCGGACGAAATGAGGAATAAGACCAGGACTAAACAAGGACTAAACAAGGACTGAACAAGGACTAAACAAGGACTAAAACAGGACTAAACCAGGACTAAACAAGGACTAAACAAGGACTAAACAAGGACTAAAACAGGACTAAAACAGGACTAAACCAGGACTAAACAAGGACTAAACAAGGACTAAACAAGGAGAAAAACAGGACAAAACAAGGACTAAACAAGGACTAAACGAGGACTAAACAAGGACTAAACAAGGACTGAATCAGGAGTAAACAAGGAGTAAAACAGGACAAAACAAGGACTAAACAAGGACTAAAACAGGACTAAACAAGGACTAAAACAGGACTAAAACAGGACTAAACAAGGACTAAACAAGGAGTAAAACAGGAGTAAACAAGGACTAAACAAGGACTAAAACAGGAGTAAAACAGGACTAAAACAGGACTAAACAAGGACTAAAACAGGACTTAACTACGACTAAACCAGGACTAAAACAGGACTAAAACAAGGACTAAACAAGGAGTAAACAAGGACAAAAACAGGACTAAACCAGGACTGAAGCAAGACTGAACCAGGACTAAAACAGGACTAAACCAGGATTAACCCAGGGGATGAAATGAGGACGAAATGAGGACTAAACAAGGACTTAACGAGGACTAATCTAGGACTAAATTAGGACTAATCTAGGACAAAATGAGGAAGAAAACATGGACTAAACTAGGACTAAATCAGGACTAAACAACGAGACGAGAGCGAGAAAGAAACGCAGGTAAAACTCGACTAAATCTGTGAGAACGATCCAAAATGAAACACAGACGAGCTTTTGTTGTAGTGGACGACGTGACGCGGGATCGATTCAGAGAAAACGAGCCAGAGTGATTAGCCCCATGTTAAACACAGTATTACGGTTAGTATCAGCGTATGACTGGGGGCGCTCGCCTGTGGACGTCCCCCCGTCTCTGCACCGTGTCCCACAGCGCAGTACGGATTCACTTTGTAGTGCGTATCCAGGGAGCGGGATGCAGCGCCTGAAGAACAAATCTACAGGAACAAGAGCAAATCAATGGTATTGGTTTTCCCCTTCTCCAAATAATTAGGCCAGACTTGAATCAAAATGGAGGACGCGTCTTCCTTCCTGTTGGTTACGCTGCTGAATTATAAAACGCTGTCAAAAATTATTACAAAACGTTGCATATTCGTGACGACACAAATCTAGCGGACCAGTATCAAGCGAAATAATCACGTTATAATGCGGTTAAATCCTCAAAAACAGACCTGGAGTTGCGTTTTGTTTCATTCTGTCTGCATCTCCCAAGCTCAAAACGCTCCGTTCCACCTTGTGATGTCACAAAGTGGTAGTTTTCACGTTAACAGCTGCGTTTTACCTTTTATTTCAGTAGAGATCGTGCAATTCCAGAGGCTGAAATGATCCAAATGATTCTAGAAATGAAGGTGTGTGGAGTTTGAAAACACAGCGGAGCACTTCCTGTTTTACCTCACGATGACATCACAAGGTGGAACGGAGCGTTTTCAGTCTAAATCTGCAGGTTTGTTTGTGTGAATCAAACAAAAAAAGCACAACTCTAGGTCCGTTTGTGACGAGGAAACGGCATTAAAACAGATCAGAAAGCAGCACAACGAGCTTTTTAAACACTTTTTTATTCATTTTTATTAATAGGGATTCGTCGATATTGACTTTTGAGACGATACTGATCACTGATATTTTGCTGTGGTCGATAAACAAATAATAATATCACTTTTGAAACGGAATAAAATCTACTGGAATCAGCCAAATGATGCTTAAATCTACATATTGTCCATGCTAATTATAAATAAATCTGACATAATGTTTTCAGTATTCCAATAATCATCAGTGTGAAATCCCTGAGTGGTGTCATAAATACTACAGAAATTATTACCAGTTACTAATACTGCTGTTACTACGGGGTGAGTGTGTATACAGTACAGTAGTAGTACAGACAGTCCTTCAGTACAACATACAGGGGGATTTAAAGTGGACGTATTCTGCAAAATGGACTTTTCAGAGATTTTAACCATGTTCTAGTTGTTTCCGTCTCGTTTACTCTCTCTGAAGTTGTTTTTTGGAGTGATTCATGTTTGTGTAATCTTTAATCGCTTATTTTCGAGACGCCATTTTGCCGATAAATCCCCGTTTTCACCTCCACCTGTCCACGCCCGCTGTGACGTACGCACTTCCTTCTCCGGTTTTATTTTCTTAACCAGTGATACTCGGATTTTTCAGCGTCGCATCGTCATTTTGGCATAAATGAAAAAAAAATAAATAAAAAAAATCCGCCGCTTTCTAGTGTGACGCGCAGTTGTCCATAGGGGGCGCCGCCACAGCTACACTGCGCTTCGTTGTGTTGATGTTTACAGCGACGTCAGCTCCCATTGGACACCGCGGTTTGTTAACGGACTTATTTCTGTCATTAACTCATTTTAGATCACGTGTCAAAATCAAGGCCCGTGGGCAAAATGTGGCCCGCTACGTCATTTTATGTGGCCCGCGACAAACTAAATCCATCTTAAAATCTGTCTTAAAATATCAGTTTATCAGGAGATACAGTTACACAGCCATTTTTTCACATCTATGCAAATTCATACGCAATATTTGTACCTTGAGTAAGTAATAAAAAACAGAAACGGTTAATTAACAAGTTTAAAAAGTAGTTTTACGTGACATTTTTCTTACAGTTACATCTGACCCTTTGAGAGCAGCCATTTTGTTGATGTTGTTCCCTGTGAAAATAAGTTTGACACCTTTGTTTTAGATGAATATTGTGATTTAAAATGTACAAATTCTAACAAAACGCTCCACAACGGGGCGGATTTAAGCGAGAAAAATGCGCCAACAAATTAAAATAATGTTCTAACGTAGCTTAAGATCATGCCGCGAATTTTCCGAAAGTCTAAACTGGTCGAGTACAAATCAGCTCCATGTGTAAAAATGGAATTACGTTGGAGACACGTGGACACAGGCAAGATGCTGCCCTGTCAGGAGGAATTAACGGCGGACGGAAAAGTCAACCTGACACCCATCGTTCATAATGAAGATATTGATGATGCATGAAAGAGGCGCTATTTTTAACATCTCTGTGCAGCGGCTCCTCTGGAAGAAGCTCCAGACACAAAGTGAAATCTGCAAAGGCCAAAGAGCCGATTTTATGGGTTTATTTAGATCCACAAAGCTGCTGAGAAACAGGAAGACCAAGAAAAAACAGAACATCCGAGCACGAGTCCTGTGGCTCAGGTCTGTGCTCAGAGAAGAGAGTTTAAAGTAGAGCTGATAAACCAGGTCTAAACCAGGACTAAACCAGGACTAAAGCAGGACTAAACCTGGTCTAAACCAGGTCTAAACCAGGTCTAAACCAGGACTAAACCAGGACTAAACCAGGTCTAAAGCAGGACTAAAGCAGGACTAAAGCAGGACTAAAGCAGGACTAAAGCAGGACTAAAACAGGACGAAACCGGGACGAAACTGGGACTAAACCAAGACTAAACCGGGACTAAACCGGGACAAAAGAAGGAGTAAACCAGGACTAAACCAAGAGTAAAGCAGGACTAAACCAGGACTAAACCGGAACTAAACCAGAACTAAACCGGGAATAAACCAGGACTAAACCAAGACTAAATGAAGACTAAAGGAGGACTAAAGCAGAACTAAACTGGGACCAAACCGGGACTAAACCGGGACTGAACCAGGACAGAACAAAGACTAGACCATGACGAAACTAAGACTAAACCAGGACTTTACGGGGACTTTGCTGGGACCAAACCAGGTCTAAACCAGAGCTAAACCAGGTCTAAACCAGGACTAAACCAGGACT
This sequence comes from Periophthalmus magnuspinnatus, assembly GCF_009829125.3. Lineage (NCBI taxonomy): Eukaryota > Metazoa > Chordata > Actinopteri > Gobiiformes > Gobiidae > Periophthalmus > Periophthalmus magnuspinnatus. The sequence goes on along the minus strand of NC_047145.1, from coordinate 21,173,544 downwards.
AAACCAGGACTAAACCAGGACTAAACATTCTTCCTGAAAATGTGACACAGACCTCGACTTTGACGAAGTTTAAATCCAGACTCAAACGGTTCTATTCATTTGTGAATGTGACTGAAAGGGTTTGATTCGTTGTATTATGATTTTCTTTCTTATTCTGTAAAACTTTCTGTACCAATTGTGTTTCAAATAAACTCATCTTGCTTCTATTTTCACTGTCTGTCAATCAATCTACAGTTTCTAATCTGGATCCTCAAATCTATCTGTTTATATTTCTTTACGAGTGACTCACGACCGAAAGGAAAACACAAAACCCCAAACTTCCCATACAAACCTTCGAGCTTCAATGAAAACTATTAGACGTGTGTATTTGATCAATGTCATCACTTCTCAATGATATTTCCAGAGCGTGCGTTGACAGAAAAGATATAAAACCTCATGCCAGTTAAATCAGGTCGAGCGCGGAGCGAAAGACGCACAAAAAACACGCTGAAAACTCACTCCGACGCGCGACGAAAGACGGCGAGTGCGCGGCGCGGCAGTTACGACACGGCATCGCCAAAACTCGCATGTAGACACAGGCCGTTTGGCGAATTACGAGCCGAATCCGACGCCAATTATTTATTTTTATTTCGCCGCGCCATCAAAGAAAGCGCAGTATGAACTCATCTTCTCCGACGCTTTGCCAAAGTGTAAATCACGTTTAACTAGCGTATATGTGTCACGCGTGTCCTGGACTGGTTTTCCCATAGCTACGTTTCCTTAATATCACCGCCCGTCCTCTTAAAATAGCACGTATTAAAGCTTTAAAATGGTAATAGGGGCAGTAAACGGCACATACACTCGTGGGATTGTAAAGGTAGCCCCCGCGTATAAACCTGTTAGCTTAAATCTCGTGCTTGGAGACCACTTTGGACTTATCCCCTGCGTTTGAGGATTACGTTGTTTTCTGTCACTTCCTTATTTAGGCCGTCGGCGTCGTTTGTAATTGCGTTAAAACCTCGCATTATGCCCTTCGCGGTAAAAAACGAACGCGTTGCTGTTGGGGAAAAACGGAGGATAGAAGCGGCGCGGGTGTGAAAACCGACTTAAAAGATTGACAGATAGAGTGATTGTTTTGCGGTGGCCCAGATGCACCGGCGTTGTGGTGATTATTATGAACGTGCGATTATTTAAGGCGTCGGGAGATGGGGCTAAAGATATCGCGCTATTTAGATTTTTGACGGCGAGAATACAGCGCGTAATTCGTTCGTTTTAGTTAAAAAGTGAGTTTTTTACGACGTCGTTGTTGTGGCAAAGAATGTAATAATAAATGTGTAAAGACGTGCTAAAGCGACACAGGGGTTAGCGGTTTGTAGCCTTTCAGCAGCACGCTAGCTAGCTTGTTGGGTCTCAAACATACACTATATATATAAATGGACATAGCTAACCTGCTAGCCGCTGCGTTCCAAATAGAAAGTGAGCATGGGAGCGCTTAAGGCTCCATTGACTCACATTTAAAACTACCGAAATGCTAATTCCAGCTTTTACGGTTAGCTACAGTGGTCCCTCATTTATCGCGGGGGTTACGTTCTAAAAATAGGACGCAAAAAAAATCCGCGAAACAGCGAGACCGCGAAAGGTGGACCACGACATAGCGAGGGACAACTGTACTATGAAAATATGAAAGGTAACGAAAGTTTTAACACAGCTTTGCTAACATAGACTGTACATACAAATGGACATAGCTAACCTGCTAGCCGATGCGTTCCAAACAGGAAGTGAGCATGTCCGCGCTTCCAGCTCCATCGATTCAGGCTCCAATTCACTTTCTATTGAAAAAAAGCCCCCTCTCTCTGTACCTGCTGCTGTCAGACTCGTCATTTTGGTCTTAAATGTTCGTATTAACCCTCTACATGATCCTGGGATTCTTTTTTTTTGTTTGTTTGTTTGTTTTTTTTAGTTTATTTTCTTCATTTTTTGTTATTTTGAGGGGTCTTTTTTGTTTGTTTTTTTATTAGTTAGTTTGAGTTGTTGTTTTTTTTTTAATTATTATTATAAAAAAAATTTTTTTCTTTCTTTTTTTCTTTTGATTTTTTTCTTATTTTTTAATTATTTTGAGGGTTTTTTAAAGTAGTTTTCTATTCTTATTATTATTTTAAGTTTATTTTTTGCTTTTTTGAAAAACTATGTCCTCTCTCTGTACCTGCTGCCGTCAGACTCGTCATTTTGGTCTTAAATGTTCATATTAACCCTCTACATGATCCTGGTGTTTTTATTTCGCTTTAAACTATTTCGTCATTAATAACAAACCAATCAGTCGCTTTCTTTCCCTGAGGTTAGCGACAGGTTTGACTGACAGCGTTCCTAAGCGCCCGCTCCCTGCTAAACCATCAGTGTGCGCGCGGTATCGGCCGTTACCGTCAACATCCTCGCTCCTGATTGGCTCTTCGGTTGCTATGACACTCGCGGGCAGATTTCCAAATATAAAATCCCGCTCCAAATTCGCCGCTGTGACTTCTAGCGTCGACGAGCTCCATTTGACTCGAGCCGAACGCCGCGAGTGACGTCACGCTCACTCGCTTAGTCCGTGAGAAAGTGTAAATAATCGTCAAATAATCGTCAAACTTTATTGTCAGTCGGTTCTGGATATCGTCGAGAGTTTCTAGCTTTATAACCTTAATTTTACGAGTGCCGGAGAGTCCATTAAAACAAACTAAAACAAGTTTGTGGGATTAAAAGGGAGCGCAGTGGAAGGTATTGGCGTGCGTTTAAGTGGGAGTTATGAACGAGAACTGGACACCATCATCACCCAATTAAAGCAACGCACCAATCGCTATAAACGATCACAATTATTAGCAGCTGACAGGAAAAAAGGAGGAGGACGGCGGCGAGGGGAGGTGGGGGGGGGCAATCAGAACCAATATAAATATGCTCCGTAATGAGGAATCGCTTGGCTGGCTAATAGTTGGCTGTTGGTTTTACAGCATCGTTCTCACAAAGCATTTAACGCCAGTGGAAAAGGCACCGCGCTCGCCGGTCATTACGATCACAACATAAAGTTCTGTAACGAAGATCGATGCTACGTTCGCTCAATTAGCATCAGAGCGTATAGCAATTCATACGTGTAGAATTGAAATGAGTAGGATGGGGAGATATATAGGAGAATATTCAGGCAGTTGGCAGAATATAAAAGGTTTCTGAACACGTAATGCGCCATTTTAATTGTTGGAAAGTAGCGGAGAAGTGTTATAGCGGTACTAGTTGTGTTAATTGATTTTACGAGCGAATGTAGGGAGTTTAGTAAGTCTTAAACTGGACGTAAATCAGACCTTTTCAGAGTTTTAAACCATGTTCTAGTTGTTTCCTTCTCGTTTATCATCTCGAAGTTGTTTCAGGAGTGATTCGTATTTGCGTAATCTCTAACCGTTTATGTTGAAGACGCCATTTTGACGATAAATCCCCGTTTTCACCTTCACCTATGTACCCCCACGGTGATATACGCACTTTGTTTTCCAGTTTTATTTTCTTAATCGGTGAAACTCGTAGGATTCGGCAGCGTCGCGTCTTCATTTTGGTACAAACTGCTCGCTAGTGTGACGCGCAGCTGTCCATAGGGGGCGCTAACAGCTACACAGCGGTTTGTTGCGATGGTGTTCGCGGTGACGTCAGCTCCAATTGGACACCGCGGTTTTCTAACACAGACCTTAGCGGATTTGTTTCTTTTATTAAGTCGTTTTAGATGAATATTGTGATTTAAAATGTGTAAATTACAACATAAAAGGACGCACAAAAGCACAAAAATAAACATTAAAGTAGGTGGTCGTCTCCATGGAGATGTTAATGCTTTGGGTGGATTCTTTCACAGTGTAGTAGGGATTATTTTCATTGATAAGAAAAAAAAGACTTGAATTACGATATTTTCTGATGTTTCCTCGTCACAAACAGACCTGGAGTTGTGTTTTTTTGTTTCATTCACACGTTTAACACACAAAAAAACCCTGCATTTTTAGGCTGAGTTCTATGGAAAACGAAAAACACTCCGCTCCACCTTGTGATGTCATCATGTGGCGATACAGGAAGTGCTCGAGAATATCATTTCCTCTGTTTAAATTAGCATGAAGTTAGCGAACGAAGCTTGGGCGTAAGTGAACGTGAGAACTACCTATACAGACACAAACTATGAAGTAAAATGAGTGAAGTACTGCACTAAAGTATCATTTTTAGGTATTAGTACTTTACTTAAAGGGCTCGTGTTACGCTGTTTTATGATCCGTGTTATTCCTCATCACAGACAAACTGGAGTTGTGTTTTTTGTTCATTCACACAAGTTTAACGCACAAACCCTGCAGATTTAGGCCGAGTTCTCGTCTCAAACTGAACTGAAAACACTCTGTTCCACCTTGTGATGTCATCACGTGGTCATACAGGAAGTGCTCCGCTGTGTTTTTAAACTCCACACACCTTCCCCCAGAACCATTTGGATCAATATTTCAGCTCTGGAATTGCCGATCTTTACTAAACCAAAGGTAAAACGTGGCTGTTAACTCGAAAACTACCACTTTGTGACATCACAAGGTGGAACAGAGCGTTTTGAGCTTTGGAGATTAGACAAACGAATGATAAAAAGTTACTCAAACATGCGTGAAGGAAACAAAACATAACTCCAGGTGTGTTTTTTGAGGAGGTGACGGCGTTAGAACACGGTTTAAACCTCACAGGAGTCAGTTTTGTGTCATATAGAACCTTTAAATAAACCGCACCTCCTCACAAATGAGCGCTCTGGCCTCCGTCGTCCTGAACACCTTGTTGTAGTTTACTTGTAAACATGAGGTAGCTGTTTCGCTCCAACATGTGGCGTTTTTATAGAGCGTTGGACTTAACACGAAAACAGGATTAAAAAATGGAAACGGCAGGTCCCTTGGTGAGCTATAAACAGAAGGGTGGAAACATTTCAAAATACGCAGGCACCTGGGACCAACAAGAGGGACTTCCCAGGAAACCAAATCACACACACGGAACGCGGCGCCAAACAACGGAGCGCAGGTTGTTTTCCTCCGTAAAGTTTCGCGGGGCATTGTGAAAACGCAGGGCCAAAGATTAATGCGTAAAGTGATCGCACAAGAGCCATCCATTCATCAGGTTGGGCGAGGCGGAGGAGGAGGTGGAGGGGGGAGGAGGAGGAGGATGAAGGAGGGGGGGGGAAGAGAAGGGAGGAGGCGAGGGGAGAAGGAGGCAAGAGAAGGTTAGAGGAGGGACGAGGAGGGAGGAGACAGGGGGAGGAGGCGACAGGAGGCGGAAGGATGATGGAGGAGGAGGAAGGAGGCAGCAGGAGGTGGGAGGAGACGGGAGGAGGTGGCACAGACGGACGGCCTCTGGAGGATGTATCAGTGTTTAAATGGATTTCTCTTCTCTGACCTTGACTCATCACTGCAGGACATGGACACAGAGACACAGGGACGGAGACAGAGACACAGGGACATGGACACAGAGACACAGGGACGGAGACAGAGACACAGGGACACAGAGACAGAGATACAGAGACACAGAGAAACAGAGACACAGGAACGGAGACAGAGACAGAGATACAGAGACGGGGACACTGAGACACAGGGAGAAAGATACACAGAGACAGACACACATAGACAGAGACAGGGACACAGAGACAGACACAGAGACACAGACACAGAGAAAGAGACACAGAGACGCAGGGACACCAGGGGGAGAAAAGATGGTTTTATTAGAAAAACAGGCAAGAGTGAGATGTTAATTGTTAGAGGAGGAGGAGAAGAGGACGAGAGGAGGAGGAGGAGGAAAGGAGAGGAGGAGGAGGGGAGGAGAAGAGGACAAGAGGAGGAGGAGAGGAGCGAGGGGTTAAAGTGATATATGACAGAAACATCTCAAACTCCAGCTCCACGTTTGTGCGACGCTTAAGAAGTGACTTCAGTTTGAGAACGAGAGACTAGAGATAAAAAGAGTCACCTCCACACAGGACTAAACCAGGACTAAACCAGGACTAAACCAGGACTAAACCGGGACTAAACCAGGACTAAACCGGGACTAAACCTGGACTAAACCTGGACTAAACCGGGACTAAACCTGGACTAAACCGGGACTAAACCGGGACTAAACCGGGACTAAACCGGGACTAAACTGGGATTAAACTGGGATTAAAGCAGGTCTAAACCAGGACCAAACCAGTACTACACCGGGTCTAAATCAGGACCAAACTGGGACTAAAGGGGGACTAAAGCAGGACAAAACCAGGATTACACCAGGTCTAAACCCAGACTAAACCAGGACTAAACCATGAGACAGACCTCGACTTTGACAGTGTTTAAATCCAGACTCAAACTGTTCATCTGTGAATGTGACTGAAGGGGGTTTATTCTGCACTTTTCTCCTTTAATGTTACTTTTATGATGATTATTTATGTTTTCATTTGTTGTTTTGTGATTTTAACGTCTTTCTTATTCAATAAAATACTTTGAATTATGAATCGTGCTCTACAGATAAACTTTCCTCACCCCTGCGCCCTGGTCCTCCCTGTGGCACCCCCGTCCTCCCCGTGGCGCCCCCTTCTCCTCTGACCCGCAGCACCGATGGGCCCACAGTCAGCGCTGACCGGCACCGGCATCAGCCCAGATCGACCAATCAGACGACAGCGTGCGGCGGTCGGGAGGAGAACAGCTGTGATCTCCATCTGAGACGCCGCTGATGTGAGAGAGACTGACCCAGGGCGAGTCCGGCCACAGCACAGCCGAGCGTCTGCAGAGAGGAGCGGGAGCCAGGAGGGGGCGTGTCCGCTCACAGGCCACGCCCCCCGTCGCATCCTCAGCTCAGGAGGTGAGTGCTGCAGGACTAAACCAGGACTGAACCAGGACTAAGCATGGACTGAACCAGGACTAAACCAGGACTGAACCAGGACTAAACCAGGACTAAACCAGGACTGAACCAGGACTGAACCAGGACTAAACCAGGACTGAACCAGGACTGAACCAGGACTGAACCAGGACTAAACCAGGACTAAACCAGGACTAAACCAGGACTGAACCAGGACTGAACCAGGACTAAACCAGGACTAAACCAGGACTGAACCAGGACTGAACCAGGACTGAACTAGGACTAAGCATGGACTGAACCAGGACTAAACCAGGACTAAACTAGGACTAAACCAGGACTGAACCAGGACTGAACCAGGACTAAACCAGGACTAAACCAGGACTGAACCAGGACTAAACCAGGACTAAACCAGGACTAAACCAGGACTGAACCAGGACTGAACCAGGACTAAGCATGGACTGAACCAGGACTAAACCAGGACTAAACCAGGACTGAACCAGGACTAAACCAGGACTAAACCAGGACTAAACCAGGACTGAACCAGGACTGAACCAGGACTGAACCAGGACTGAACCAGAACTGACCCAGGACTAAACCAGGACTGAACCAGGACTAAACCAGGACTAAACCAGGACTAAACCAGGACTAAACCAGGACTGAACTAGGTCTAAACCAGGACTAAATTAGAAGCAGCTCAGTGACCTGCCCTGAGCTGCAGACGGGCAGGTGGAGGTGGAGGTGGAGGTGGAGGTGGAGGTGGAGGTCAGACAGGTGTGGTCAGTGCAGGTCACACTCCACAGGTAAAATGTGGTTTGACTGAGTATAATTTGACTGTTGTATATTTGTCGTATATTTGTCGTATATTTGTTGTATATATTTGTCATATATTTGTCGTATATTTGTCGTATATTTGTCGTGTATTCAAATATTTTGACTGTGTTGTATCTGGTGGAGTCACACGGGTGGAGCTCAGCAGATGGAGGCACAGACACAGACGCACAGCTCTGATAGGCTCGACCGGGGAGAGCGTGGAGACCAACCGTGGTCCCCAACGAGGCGAGAGAACGAGGGGAAATTAGGTCAGTGTGTTCCCTCTGACTCCACAACAAGAACAGCATGAGAGCGAGGGAGGGAGGAGGAGAGGAGGAGAGGGGGGGGAGAGGAGAGTGAAGAGGAGAGCGAGGGAGGGAGGAGGGAGAGGAGGAGAGAGGAGGGAAGGAGAGGAGGAGAGAGAGGGAGGGAGGGAGGAAGGGAGAGAAAGAGGAGGAAGAGGAGAGGAGGGAGGGAGGGAGGGAGGAGGGAAGGGAGGGAGGGAGGAGGGAGGGGAGGAGAGGGGGGGGAGAGGAGGGAGGGAGAAGAGAGGAGGGAGAGGAGGAGAGGGGGGGAAGAGGAGGGAGAGAGGAGGGAGGGAGAAGAGGGGGAAGAGGAGAGCAAAGAGGAGAGGAGGGAGAGAGGAGAGGGGGGAAGAGCAGGAGAGGAGGGAGGGAGAAGAGGAGAGGGGGAGAGGAGAGCGAAGAGGAGAGGAGGGAGGGAGAGAGGAGAGCGAAGAGGAGAGGAGGGAGGGAGGGAGAGAGGAGAGGAGGGAGGGAGAGAGGAGGGAGAGAGAGGAGAGGGAGGGAGGAGAGGAGAAAGGAGGGAGAGAGAGGAGAGGAGATGAGGGAGGAGGGAGGGAGGGAGGGAGGGAGGAGAGAGAAGTGAGAGAGACTGCACACGAGGAAGGGAGAGAGGAGGGAGGAGAGGGATGAGGGAGGGAGAGAGATATGGAGAGAGTGCACATGGAAGATAGAGAAAGAGAGAGAGGTGGAGAGATAGGAGACACAGAGAGACATGGAGAGAGAGGGGAAGGGAGATAGGGCAGGAAAGAGGGAAGGAGGGAGGGAGGGCAGGAGGAAAAGGAAGGAGGGAGAGAGATGTGAGTGAGAAAGGGAGAGAGAGGGAGACTTGAAAGAGACTTGAATAGAGATAGAAGAGGAAGAGGGAGGGACAGAGAGTGACATGGAGAGAAGGAGGGAGGATGCATGAGGAGGGAGAGGGAGGGAAAGACACATGAATAGAGAGAGAGGAAGAAGAGGAAGAACAGAGAGTGACACGGAGGGAGGGAGAAGGAGAGAGAGAGACAAACAGGGAGAGAGGAGGGTGAGGGATAGGAAGAGAGAGAGGGAGGCAGAGAGAGGGGATGACAGAGACAGAGGTAAATAGCGAGGGAAGAGGAAAAGAGGGAGGGAGAGCACCCACCGAGCCTGTTCTGCAGCTCCACAGCGACAGACTGAGCAGGTCACTCTCTGTTTGTGTCCATTTTCTCTCCACCTGCTGCGACCGAACGCACCTCCTACAGGTTTCCACATCACTTTCTACGACACGTACAACAAAATAAATCAGATCCAACACGGAATAAGAAGGAAAACAAATCACAAAGACGTTACGTGGCTCATTTTATTCCTCACAAAAAGAGCAGAGGATGGTAACTAATCACTCCATCTCCCGTAACACGATCGTTCTGCGTGAGATTATGAGCTAATGAGCAAAGGTTAAGTCACATTTCGTCCCCAAACGCCGGAATTTTCCACGCAGCCGACGCCGTTCCTCCAGAGAGCGAGCGTCTCAAACACTTCAGAGTCCTCCTGTCTGTCTCCGAGTGTCTCCTGATCAGGACAAGCCACACACACTTTAATTGATATGAGATTTAGGGGGTATATTTCAATGTAATTAGACTCTCAATAATTGGGCTAATTAGATCTAATTGCTAGGAGAGAATGACTTTGATTAAAACAGGTTTCTGTCCTGAAAAATATTGCTAGGTGGGTATGGATTTGAATAACAATGCACAGGTCTGGGGGGCAACGTTATTTCAGATTTCGTGAAATGTCTGCGCCGGAAATGACACTTTGCAAATTAAAAAAACGGCGAAATTATGGTTCAAAACGAGACTAGACTGTGGAAAGAAGCAGATTAAGTGAGTGTGACGTCACCGTTAGCGTTTAGCTCCAGTCAAATGAAGCTAATCGAGGCTAGCAGTTATAGCGGCGAATTTCCATATTGGTAATTCCGACCGCGAGTATCGTAGCGACCGAAGAGCCAATCCTGTCAAGATCCCAGTCTGTCCGTGTGTTTCCGTGTAGTCTTTCCCCGTCCTTTCTGTGTCTGAGCCTGGAGCTGGGCGGAGATTCTGGCACCGCCCACTACGCACTTGCAGCCCACGAGCGTCAAGCCTCCACCTCGGGCGTACGGAGGGACTGAGGATCCTACAAACTCCGCCAGATCGTCCATGTATCCTCCGTGGTACAGTTTCTTCTGGCACAGTCTAGTTTTTTTTTTGTGTGTGTATGATCTCTCAGTACTCAGCTGGTTCTTCTCGTTTTTCGCCAGACCCCGCTCCTTGGAACTATCCTGCACCTCAGCCTCCGACCCAGCTCTCCACGACCGGTACGAACACCTCAGCCTCCGACCCAGCTCTCCACAACCGGTACGAACACCTCAGCCTCTGACCCAGCTCTCCTCGACCGGTACGAACACCTCAGCCTCTGACCCAGCTCTCCACGACTGGTACGAACACCTCAGCCTCTGACCCAGCTCTCCTTGACCAATACGAACACCTCAGCCTCTGACCCAGCTCTCCTTGACCGGTACGAACACCTCAGCCTCTGACCCAGCTCTCCACGACTGGTACGAACACCTCAGCCTCTGACCCAGCTCTCCACGACTGGTACGAACACCTCAGTGTCCGACCCCGCTACCTACAACCGGCTCGAAAACGTCAGCCTACGACCCGCTCTCTACCATCTGTTCTGTCACCATTTACATTTTCGTGTTTGCAAATAAACCGTTCAACTTTTTACCCCGAGTCTGTATCTTTGATCCCCCCGGACGTTACGACAAATCCCGAGCGATGCTGTTGAAGCTAACGCCCCTTCCTGTCCACGCACGCTGGTTTACCATGGAGCGGACGCTTAGCAACGCTGTCAATCAAACCTGTTGCTAACGCCACTGGGAGTTAATTCAGGGAAAGAAGATTTGTCTGGTATTAACGTTCATATCTTGATTTACAGACACAAAAGCGAAATAAAAACGTCCGGATCACGTCGAGCGGGTTAATACGAACATTTAAGACCAAAACGACGGGTGTGACGGCAGCAGTTTTTCAATAGAAAGTCAATTGGAGCCAGAAGCGCGCACATGCTCACTTCCTATTTGAAACGTAGCGGCGGCTAGCGGGTTAGCTACGTCCATTTTATACAAACAGTCCAAGGGCGGGACGCAAACTTTTGAAACTTCACTTTGAAATAATGGTTTTGTTTTTATTATTTCAGGATTACACCGGATTGCGATGGCATGCTAGCTCTGCGCGAGGCCCGTCACTGTATAAATAGTGTGACGTATATAATTAATTATGTTATTAAGCTGTGTATTCCCTGAGAAAAAATGTTTCATATTATAGATCAAATGAGGTGTGCGTCGGCCTCGTCTTTCATGCGTGTTCAAACAGAGATCAGCAGAATTACACAAACGCTGCTCGAGAAGACGGAGAAGGTATTTTGGCTTCAGATCAACCCTGTATTTGCATGGAGCTCACTTACATTGTCAAAACTTGCAGCTGGTCCAAATGGCTCACTTAGACTTGTTATGTTTGGTTTAGAATTACTTTTATGCTTCATGAGTCGATGGTAGATTGGGTTTTTTTTTGTGTGAAACAGGACGATTTACTGGAAAATGAAAGAAATGTGAATGTTTTTTCATTAGCGACGAAGTAGAATGAGTAGTTTTGTTCTGTAAAAGGATAAACCAGGTCTGAACCAGGTCTAAACCAGGTGTAAACCAGGACTAAACCAGACCTAAAGCAGGACTAAACCAGGTCTTAACCAGGTCTTAACCAGGACTGGACCAGGACTGAACCAGACCTAAAGCAGGGCTAAACCAGGAGTAAACCGGGACTAAACTGGGACTAAACCAGGTCTAAAGCAGGACTGAACCAGGTCTAAAGCAGGACTGAACCAGGACTAAACAGAACTAAACCGGGACTAAAGCAGGACTAAAGCAGGACTAAACCGGGACTAAACCAGGGTTGAACCACTACTGAACCAGGACTGAACCAGGTCTAAACCAGGTCTAAACCAGGAATAAATTAGGACTAAACCAGGACTGAACCAGGACTGAACCAGGACTGAACCAGGACTAAATGTGTCTGAACAATATGTGTTCATCCTGGAATAGAAATATAAATTTTATCATTGTGACGGCGCTGTGTGTGCGTTTTTGTGGCAGGCTGAACTTCATCTTTTTAAATGTTTAACAGAGTATTTACTGATGTACACGACATAATATGAAATCATAATATTACAGTTTTCATTCATAAAAAGGCTTGTCCCTATAATCGACTTATGGTTCTACATGTGGAAGATGGAGCCAGATTGTTGGGTTTGTTGGGTTGAGTTTGAATTAATAACTCGTCTGATTCATTACAGATGCAAAGTAACGACTAAAATGTTTCATTCTGCTGTTTATTTACTCGTTTTTTTATGATCAAGCTGGAAAATGAAAGAAATGTGAATATTTCTTCATAAGTGGAACTCAAACTATTGTGTTGAGTGTAGTGAGTGAGGCTGTAAAAGAAACAAATACTAATACTAACAAATACTAATCAATACTAGGACTAGATACTCGTTTGAACAAGTATCGATACTCAAAAAAAAAAACACACACACAAGTAGGAAAGAATGTATTTTTCCTGAATATTTTTATAATGTTTTTGATTTGTTTAGAACTAGTTCAAACCCATGAGACACGACTGAAGAAATGCTCAGTGTTCTGTGTGTAAATTACATTTTAAAAGATGTTTTTATCATCATATTTAGTCCTGGTTTAGTCCTGGTTTAGTCCTGGTTTAGTCCTGGTTTAGTCCTGGTTCAGTCCTGGTTTAGTCTTGGTTTAGACCTGGTTTAGTCCCGGTTTAGCCCTGCTTTAGTCCTCCTTTAGTCCCCTGGTTTAGACCTGGTTTAGTCCTGTTTTAGTCCTGTTTTAGTCTTGGTTTAGTCCTGGTTTAGTCCTGTTTTAGTCCTGTTTTAGTCCTGGTTTAGACCTGGTTTAGTCCTGGTTTAGTCCTGGTTTAGTCCTGGTTTAGACCTGGTTTAGACCTGGTTTAGTCCTGGTTTAGTCCCGGTTTAGCCCTTCTTTAGTCCTCCTTTAGTTCCCTGGTTTAGTCCTGGTTTAGTCCTGTTTTAGTCCTGGTTTAGACCTGGTTTAGTCCTGGTTTAGTCCTGGTTTAGTCCTGGTTTAGTCCTGGTTTAGCCCTGGTTTAGTCCTGGTTTAGTCCCCTGGTTTAGTCCTGGTTTAGTCCTGGTTTAGTCCTGGTTTAGTCCTGGTTTAGTCCTGGTTTAGCCCTGGTTTAGCCCTGGTTTAGTCCTGGTTTAGACCTGGTTTAGTCCTGGTTCAGATTTCAAACAGGAAAGAATGTATTTTTCCTGAATACTTTTATAATACTTTTGATTTGTTTAGATCTATTTCAAATCCACTGCAGAAACCCTCAGTATTCTGTGTTGTACATAATGCCATTTTAGCCTTTTTGTATAATTTCTGCTCTTTAAATCTGCTCGTGTTTCCATGTCACCATCACAAACACATTTCCGTTCGATCATTTATCATGTATTTTTACTTCACAGCCGCATATATCGACCTTACATATCAGATTTCAAACTGTATTATCGTGCCAGACCTGCTGAGACGTCTGATTTGTGCAGAAAATCTCATCGAGCCCGAGTTCAGTCTCTCGTGGCTCAATAGATGGCAGTAACTTCCTTCTCTGTACGGTTCTCACAACATAAAGCTCATGCACGCAGGCCCCACATACCAGCAGATGTGCTACGAGCCATAAAGAACACATCAATTATGGTTACGTAAAAAAAATACAAGTGCATTTTGAGTAACGCAGGAGTAAAGAAAGCTAAAAAAAACCCCAAAAAAACCCCACGCTTGACTTTGAGAGACATCACGTTAAACCCGACCTGCCTATCTCTGTAACGTCCTGATTAGGTGAGGGCAAATAAACAGCCGTGAGCTTTACGAGACTCTGTTTGTAAAGATGAAATCAATAAACGCATTTATTCTGGAGGCATTAGGGAGCAAGCTGCAAACCCAATACCTTAAAAAAAAAACAAAAAAAACCACCTCAGCCACAGCTCAGAGGTACACACGGAGCCAGCGCTATGAATACAATCGTGCAAACCCATTTAATTGTGTCCCTTTGTGCTCGCCGTTGTCGTGTTTGCGCTCCCTGCAGATAGTCCAAGTGTCGTCATGCGCTGGCAGGATACGCCGGTAATTCCCCCAGTATACGTTTCGACGCAAGATGTCGGGGACTAGGCTCTGATCTTGTTTAATATGTGACCCAAAGCTAGAAATTACCAACTCCCCCTGAAATGAGCAAATGTGGGTACTTCTAAATCTCGGGAGACGTGATGTTTTTTCTGTCTGCGTACCCCCTAGTCTATATAGTCCTATGTGGTAATCCCCTCCCCTTTAATTTAGTACAAAAACAAATACCTCTGACTTTTTTTTTTTGGTTGGAATACGCTTGTTTTGCTCGTAGCTGATTTTGATGCTCCATGACATTACGTTGTGTACCTTTGAGCTTTTAACACAATTGACCAAAGCGTGTGGAAATCGGGCAGTGTTTGCATTATATTCGCACGTATTTCCTCATTAAAGTCACTCGCTATGAGCCAATTTGAGAAAGAAAAACGGATTTTTAAAAGTACGTTTGTCGCCGGGCAGAATAGGAAGCAGCTTAAACCGCATGTGTGCCTGTGTAGTGTTAGCTCAGTTTAAAAGCGTATTATTTCTAAAGTCCACACTTAACCACAAAGGAACTCTGTATCCAGTAATTTAACACTGTGAACTCGTGTCCAGATGCCAGAGGTGGAGAAAAAAAAACTCAGAAAACCAACTGAAGTAAATCTTACACATTACTTTTATGTTCTGTGTAATATATGCATGTAAAAATGGAAGTAAAAGTACTGTATGTGTGCACGTTTAAACAGTACAACAGTAACTACAGATACAAACGTGGCTAAAACGCTACTGGGATTTTGTTAATAATACTTCACTACTTCGTACAGAACTCCAGATGCAGTATTGGTCCAATAACTTCAGATTATTATTATTACTTTTTTAATTACTTTTTATTTATTTACTAATTTATTTATTATTACTTTTTTATTTAATTATTTGTATTACTTTTTTATTTATTTGTATTTATTTATTTTATTTTTTAGTACTTTATTTATTTCTTATTATTTTTTTATTTATTTATTACTTTTTATCTTTTTTAATTACTTTTTATGTATTTACTTATTTTTCATTTTATTTATTTTATTTTTTTCAGTCATTATATTCAAAATCAAACATTATTCAACTTGTATGAGGTTGTACATAACATTTCTATCATGACCAAAAGGGTTTAGGGTGAAGTAATAAATAATATTCTCATTACTACTCTGACTACTTCATTTCAAATGTATTTTGATTACTGCTTACTATAACTACTACGTATACATATATATATAATTTATTCTTAACCCAATTTCAAATAAATTGCAGTAGTCTGGACGTCTACAGTCTTCCATAAACCGACTTGTGTCTGTTTTGGTTCAGAGCTGATCTGCATATTACCGTATTTTCTGGACTATACGTTGTCGCTCTGGAAGTACACGAACCGCCGCTCTGGAAGTACACGAAACGCCGCTCTGGAAGTACACGAAACGCCGCTCTGGAAGTACACAAACCGCCGCTCTGGAAGTACAGGAAACGCCGCTCTGGAAGTAGACGAACCGCCGCTCTGGAAGTACACGAACCGCCGCTCTGGAAGTAGAGGAAGCGTCACTCGAAGTTGGCGAAACTCTACTCCCGAAGTAGACGAAATGCCGCTCTGGAAGTACACGAACCGCCGCTTTGAAAGTAGAGGAAGTGTCGCTCGAAGTTGATGAAACTACTCCAGAAGTAAACGAAACGGCGCTCTGGAAGTACACGAAACGCCGCTCTGAAAGTACACGAAACGCTGCTCGGGAAGTAGACGAAACGCTGCTCTGGAAGTAAATGAAGCGCCACTCTAGACTTGTACCAGGATGACAGCCGTCTAATTCCAGAGTGTTGTCACGCAGACGTGAAATTATATATTTGAATAATTTCACATATAAGTCGCACCCTGGACAAACAATGAAAAAAGTGACACTTATAGTCCTGAAAATGCAGTACTGCATGTTTATCTCTTTAAACTCGACTAAAATCAACGAACAGCTTATATTTTAGGGCTGATAATTATAATTTTACTGCCCGACACTGCCCAGAACTGACTCGTAACTTCCTGATCCGCTAACGAGATGCAGTTGGGCGTTGAGGACGGGAGGAGGGGCTTATGTGAGTGCGTTTTCAGTGCGTTGGGGTGATACTGTGAGGCTCTGGTAGCTGCCCGTCCCTGTGTACTCACATGTGAACTGCAGGATAATGAGAGGAGAGGCTTACTGTAGGGAGAACGTGTACTCCTCCATCTCCTCCACAGAGATCGTCTTGTGTTTGTGAGGCTTCTGAGGCGGCGCTGTGCTGCTGCCGCTCCTGCTGCCGCTCCTGCTATTTGTCTTGTTGATTGGCTTCTTCTGTGAGGAGCAGGAGTCGGGGAGAACACATGCGGATGTCATTTGTAATCAAAGCAGGAAACAGGCCTGTGAATTTATCTTGGGGGATGCACGCGGTGACAGTGACAGTATGCCTGGCACTTCGGAGCCTCTTCTATATCTCAGCCTCGCCTCAGCTGACACGAGACACGAGCGACGGCGAAATCGCATACGGCACGCCATCATTCAGCCGGAGTTCATCTGGGACGCTGGCGTGTACAGTGACGACGCCTCTGTTAAATATGTGAGAGCGGAGCAGCTGGCAGTGTTTTCTCCATACAAGTCATTTACTGTCATCGTCATAAACACAGTCAAATGCAGTTAGGAAGTGGGGCTTTAAATATTTCACTGAGGTACTTGGGAGCACATAGTCTTTGTTAAGCCGCCAGCGCGTTAACGGCTGGCTGTTCCTGTCAGCCCTGCCTGTGTCGCCCTTGGGTGGGCTTAGTGCCTTTCTGCTTCAACTTGTGAAATACTCACTGATGTATGTTAATGAGATCTACCATTGGA